>NW_027491381.1:0-21601 GCF_021521415.1 Bidens hawaiensis | reverse complement strand
GTCATTCCATTCCATAGGTTAACCAAATAAAATAAATGAATAGTATTGATCAATTTAATTCCATTGTCCATTTCATTCCCCTATTCCGTTACTCCCAATTAAACATTCCTTTAGAATGCAATATACTCCTTAGCAAAATAAAAAAAATAAAATAATGAGTGATGACATCTAGAATGCATAAATTTTTAATGTATAATTAAATTACAAAAAATAAAAATAATAAAAAAAGTGACTGCTCATAATGCTTCGAAGCATCAAGAGCAACCAATGCTTGAGTGTCGTTTAGGCGGAGACTCTCTTAGAAACCTCGCAAGGTTCAAAGCTGTAAGGTAGAAAATCATCTTTTGTTTCCACGCTTTAAAGTTTAAACCGGAAAACATTTTCTATTTTTCAGCATGGTTTGCAATTGCTTGGGCTGATTGGTACCAGCTAATTGTCCCATAGCGGTGGTAATCGTAGATCCCATGGTGGTGGAAATCGTAGATCTCATAGTCATGAATCCCATACTAACTGTTGTTGAGGCTGCAGTAGCGTCGGCCATTTCTACAACAAGATCAAAATAGAAGATAAGTATTGGTTTACTCAGGCCCGGCTCCGAGAACGGCTAAAATTTTTTGGGCCGAAGGCAAAAAAATATTTTGGGCTTTAATAAAAAGAGGTATATTGTTGGGGTTTAAACAAATTAATTTTTAAATAATCTTTAATTTTTTCGATCTTATGATTTGGTTGTGTCAAAAACTTTTTTTTTTTATAAAAATAGATTAAAACTCACAACCTGTTGGTTGAAAGTCACACATATTTGCCACTAAACCAAGCTAGTGGTTGTGTAATTAAGTTTAAACATTATAAATACATATTGTTTTTCATAAAAATATATAAATATTTATTTTATAAAAAAAAATCCGGCCCTATCGGAATGTCGGGCCGGGGTCCGTCGACCACCCGGCCCTCCCTTATAGCCGGGCCTTGGTTTACTAAAACCAAAGAATTTAAAGTTTGGTTTACATAAAACCAAAACAACTTTAAGAACTTGCAAATAAAAATAATCAATAAAAAATTAAAAACAAAACATGAACGGATGGTTGCTTTTTAAATTTGTTTTGAGACCGTAGGACCATAGTTCCGAAAATTAAAGCATAACAGTAAACTAAATATAAGGAGTGCTAACTAAAGATTTATGTTTAACAAAGGTCCCTTAAAACATATTTCAGGCCACCCAGGTGAATCCATTTGTCTCCCAAGGTACAAAAGCTGAAGCAGTGTGTACAACTGGGATTAACTGGCACCCGAACTATACCTGGAGCTAAAGCATGTAAGTCAGAAACGAACAAACAGAACTATATTGTGGTGCGAGGTTGGGTGATGTGTTGCGAGTTGTGTCGGTGTCGGTGCTGCCTTCAATCTCCCCAAATATCCTTGTTTTTATAGCAAGTGAAGTGTGTTGTGCCACTGGTGTCACTATCAGAATTTAGGTGAGCTCAGGCGTTGGTATGTGGCGTGCCGACTCACCTCACTTTCCAACACATGGAAGTTGACTCACTACTGGACGCGACACATTGAAACCGATGGCATACACTTGTTCAGAACGTGACACATAGCATGTGAGTCATCGAAACTGACGACACTTGTCTCGACCCGTGTCACACCCTCAAAATCCACTAACGGAGTTTTACCGTCAGAGGGTGTGAACTAACAGGATCGGAATCATTAGTTATAATCAAACCATAAAACAAAGTTTCAAAACCATGAAAACGTTTACGAGTAATTAAATGCGGAAGCGTAAAAACTATAGAAACCAATGTTACGTCACGCAGGACGACTTAAAACCCAATGATAATAGTTTAAAATAAGTTTGCATAATTAAAAGTGTTTCAAGCAATGCATGATCCTAAACCGCGCGCCCGCCTCGGCTACCTGAGAATAACATACTAAAAGTGTCAACACAGGGTTGGTGAGTTCACAAGTTTAAATAAAAATAAAGCGTTTAGCGTTTGCGTTCAGCGTTTTGCGTTAAGCGTTTTGCGTTACAGCGTTTTGCGTTACAACGTTTTGCGTTACAGCGTTTTGCGTTACCAGATAATGTTATGTCAATTATATATCTATAGGTAGCTAGCCTATAAAACAAGTATCACTAAGTGTTCGACACCGAAGCTGACTGTTTATCATTTGCCTTGCCACCAGGTCATCCAGACCATGGTATGTGTTTAGCCAAGATTACACCCACTCGACCTCCAGTCGAGTTTAGCGTTGGGTGGAGTTTGTCAAACCCAGTAGTACTACTCAACAATGACTCGCTATTATCCAATATTAAACGGTTCGATGTGAATGAAGGACTTTAGTTAACGCGTTTGCCACTTAGTCTTTACAAGTGATATATAATCTATATTAACAAAATCTTAAATGCGTTTTCGGAGTATGTTATCTCCCCCAAGTGAAAAGCGTTTAAAAAGTTTAAAAGGGGAAAGTAAAACTCACTGTTTGCGAAGTATTCCCAAAATAAATCACCAAGATGCGCGTCACAGAAAAACTCTCTCTAGCGTTCTAAAACAACAAAGAGATTTTTCTAAGTGTCAGAATATTATCGAGTCTCTAGACCCGACACATAATACCTATGCACATAACATGTTTCGTGTTTCGTTTGTGAATCGTGTGTGACTTTAACAAGTGTATTTGTGATACAATACATGTGTAAGCAATTATTTACGTGTCATGTATTCATAAAATTCATCACTAGCAATTACTCCCCGTAAGGGCAATTTGGTCAACACATAACAATTAACTAGCCATTATTCCCCATGAGGGCAATTTGGTCAAATCATGACAATCAATTAGCAATTATTCCCCGCAAGGGTAATTTGGTCAAAACATATCAATTATATAGCAAATATCATGTTTCATGCATTTTCACAAAACTCAGCAGCTAGTTCCACCGAGACAGAAATCCTACTTGAAAGATTGTACTATTTCACTGATCATAGCATCTCAATTAATTTACCAAAAATCATCACAAAAGCATATATGTCTTAAGTTTCCAGAACATATTTTATTATATTTTTATTCCACATAGGTTTCTCACAATCATCAAATCATTACAGCAAACTCATAACAGTCAAATTCATGCGCAACAGAATGTTATTTGCAATTCCCATTAAACGAAAAATCCAATAAATGCAAGACCACTTAGGTTAGGTTCCTAACTCAACAAGTCAACTTCCAGAAGTGGAACCAACCCAATTGGTCTCGTAGTTCATGAGATATAATATTTACAAAACAACCTAACAGCAGGTCTAACAGCTCAGCTTTGCACAACGTTTTTGTAAAATCATAAAAGTTAACCTTCACTTGTCCAAAAATTACAAGTTTATATTCTTTAGAAACTAGACTCAACCTAGTTTACTGTAGTATCAATAATATCAACCAATTTTCACATTTAAATCGTTACAGTCAATTAAACATCAATAACACAATCTGTCCAGAAACTGTTTGCATCCAAACTCAACATATTAACTATCTATGGACCATCATGCATTCATATAACACTCTAGACTCCATAAACACTACCCATGCACATCAATTACACATTACATACATGATTAGGGTTTTTGTTTTGAACTCAAATCAAAGACACAACAATTAACGTGTAACAATATCAATTCTAGTTATCATATCATTATCAAATCAACAACAATCATATTAACTTCATACACACAAAATCGGCCATCTAGGGTTTTCAATTAACCCATTAAACATCAAAATCAAGTATAAAGGATGCATAGGATAGTCGATTATACCTTCCTAGCACCTTAATCTTCGATCAAAAGTTGAAATTGATGGTTGTATGTGTGTGTATAGGTGACGGCAGCCAAGGAGCCAAGGGGGTGGGTTCCGATCGGGATTGTGGGGGAAAGAAAAATAAGTTAGGGTTTAGTTATTATTATTATTTATAATAATCTATGTTACACTTTGGCCCATCCACTTCTAAGTATTATTTAACTAGCTTAAACTAACTTGTTTACATCTTGAGTTAACGTTTATAACCATGTTATCACATAACACATAAGTCTAACACATAATTATCACATAATTACTGTTTTGACGTTTTTCGTTTATTCATCAATCGTTTGCGTCAACTCGTTTGCGTTTCGGTGCAATTCCCGAAAGACTACACATGTAGTAAGTGTTAAGCGTCATTTAAACCCTAGTTTAAATGTAATGAAGTGTGCGTTATAGATTCAATGATCTAAAGTTTGAATTGACGGAGTTGAGTTAACGGAGTTAACCTGAAATTGACGATTGTCACATCATTCCCATGTTAAAGAATTTTCTTCCCGAAAATTTGAGTTAAGTCGTGATGAGTGTCTGAAAAAGTAAGAAAAATTTTCAGTTTGTCATATCATCCCCTAGTAGAAAGAAATTTCGTCCCGAAATTTAATTCATACCTCCGGTGATGTCTGACGGTTTGCCGGGTTTCGCGGTTTTCTGTGTTTGGTCAGCCCTTCAAAAAGGTGAGGATACTTTTTCATCACTTGATCCTCGCGTTCCCACGTGAACTCCGGTCCACGTCTCGAGTTCCAACGAACCTTAACGATTGGAATTTTGCTGTGCTTGAGCATTTTGGTTTCCCAATCCAAAACCTCGACTGGTTCCTCAATGAAACGTAACTGTTCATCAACTTGCAGTTCCTCCAAAGGGACTACATGGGTTTCATCAGATAGGCATTTCTTCAAATTGGACACGTGGAATACATTGTGTACGCCACTGAGTTCCGTTGGTAGGTTCAGTCGGTACGCCACCGGACCAATGCGCTCAGTTATTCGATAGGGACCAACATATCGTGGGTTGAGTTTGTTTCGCTTACCAAAGCGAACCACACCTTTCCAAGGTGAGACTTTGAGTAACACTCGATCGTTCACTTGAAATTCGAGAGGTTTTCGGCGCTTGTCGGCGTAACTCTTTTGGCGATCTCGTGCTGCTGCCATGCGATTTCGGATTTGAACAATCTTTTCCGAAGTTTCGAGTACCAGTTCTGGACCAGTGATTTGGCTATCACCCACCTCTGCCCAGCAGAGTGGTGATCGACACTTCCGTCCGTACAGCGCTTCAAACGGCGCTGCTTTAATACTTGCGTGGTAGCTGTTATTATACGAAAACTCTACCAAAGGTAAGTGAGGTTCCCAACTTTTTCCGAAATCCAACACGCATGCACGCAACATATCCTCCAGGGTCTGAATAGTTCGTTCACTTTGCCCATCCGTCTGAGGATGGTATGCTATACTCATATCAAGACGGGTGCCTAGTGCGCTTTGCAGCGACTTCCAAAAGTGCGAAGTGAAACGAGAATCTCGATCAGAAATGATTGAGACAGGCACTCCGTGTCTAGACACTACTTCCTTCATGTAGACGCGAGTCAGTCTTTCCATTTTGTCCGATTCCTTAATCGCTAAGAAGTGTGCAGACTTAGTAAACCGGTCAACGATCACCCAGATGGTATCGCATCCCGTCAGTATCTTTGGTAAACCCGTGATAAAATCCATTGAGATGTGTTCCCATTTCCACATTGGGAGTTCCGGTTGTTGCAGTAGACCAGATGGTTTCTGGTATTCTATCTTGACTCTGGCACAAGTCAAGCATTTGCTCACGTAGGTGGCAATGTCGGCTTTCATGTTCGGCCACCAGTAAAGTGCCTTTAAGTCATGGTACATTTTATCTGAGCCAGGGTGGATAGAATATCGAGACTTGTGAGCTTCGTCCATCACTAGAGTTCTCAACTCTCCGTATCGTGGAACCCAAATCCGGTTCTCAAAATATCGGACCCCGTCCGATCTGGTTTCAAGTTGCTTGTTCATGCCCCGCATGAGTTCCGATGGAAGATTATCATCTTTCAAAGCTTCGAGTTAGGCATCGCGAATCTGGTCGGGTAAGTTGGTATGAATCGTGAGTTGCAATGCTCGCACTCGTCTGGGTTTATCTGTTTCTTTTCTGCTGAGAGCGTCGGCCACTACATTGGCCTTGCCAGGGTGGTACTTGATGGCACAATCATAATCCTTAAGCAGCTCGACCCAACGACGCTGTCGCATGTTCAGCTCCTTCTGATCATAGATATGCTGGAGACTCTTGTGGTCGGTGTAAATGGTAAACTTGGTACCGTACAAGTAATGCCTCCATATCTTAAGGGCAAACACCACAGCTCCGAGTTCCAAATCATGGGTCGTGTAGTTCTTCTCGTGAACCCGTAGTTGTCGAGAGGCATAAGCTATAACCTTCTCGAGTTGCATCAGCACACAACCGAGACCTTGTATTGATGCGTCACAGTGTACCTCAAAATTTTCCGTTCCCTCGGGGAGGGCTAGAATAGAGGCGCTACAGAATTTGGTTTTCAACAGTTGAAAAGCGGATTCTTGCGCGTCACCCCAATTGTACTTAGTGCCTTTGTGAGTCAAAGCGGTGAGGGGTTGAGCAATCTTTGAAAATCCCTCGATGAAACTTCGGTAGTAGCCGGCCAGTCCTAGGAATTGCCGCACCTCAGTCGGAGTCTTAGGCGCTTCCCAGTTTTTGATGGCCTCTACCTTACCGGGATCGACATGGATACCATTCTCATTGATCACATGTCCCAAAAAGTGAACCTCGCGAAGCCAAAACTCACATTTCGAGAGTTTAGCATACAGTTGTTCCTTCTTCAATAACTCCAGAATTACTCTTAAGTGTTCTTCATGATCAGCTTCGTTCTTGGAGTAGACGAGAATATCATCAATGAAAACAATCACAAACTTGTCGAGGTATGCCTTGCATACTCGATTCATGAGATCCATAAATACGGCTGGTGCGTTGGTTAGGCCAAAAGGCATAACCAAAAACTCGTAGTGACCATACCGTGTTCAGAATGCCGTCTTTGAGATATCTTCTTCGCGCACTCTTAGTTGGTGATAACCAGATCGCAGATCGATCTTCGAGTAGTAACTCGATCCTTGAAGCTGGTCAAACAAATCATCAATTCGGGGTAAAGGATAACGGTTCTTGACCGTCACCTTGTTCAACTCCCGGTAGTCGATACACATTCGGAAAGTCCCGTCCTTCTTTCTGACAAATAAGACAGGGGCTCCCCATGGCGATGAGCTAGGTCGGATAAAACCTTTATCCAATAAATCTTGCAACTGAGTGGACAGTTCCTGAAGCTCCGCCGGTGCGAGCCGATACAGGGCTCGTGCTATGGGTGCTGCACCGGGTGTCAACTCGATTTGGAATTCGACTTGTCGTATAGGAGGGAGTCCGGGCAAATCCTCCGGGAAAACTTCCGGAAAATCTCGCACAACTGGTATATCTTCAATTCGCTTCTCCTCCGCGGGTTTCTCAACAATATGCGCCAAAATTGCTGGATGACCCTTTCGTAGGTACTTCTGCGCCTTCATGAGGGTAATGACGCTGGTGGTCATGCCGCTTCTCTCACCTCGGATCGAAATGATCTCGCCTGAAGGGGTAGTAATGTGGACTATCTTGTCGTGACATATAATCTCCGCTCGGTTCTCGGATAACCAGTCCATGCCGACCACGACATCGAAACTACTAAGCGTAAAAGGAATAAGGTCGATATCAAAGACATGACCTGACAGTTTTAACTTACATCCCGCAAGTACATGAGTCGTTACTATAGTCTTACCGTCAGCTAATTCAACAGGAAACTTAGCATCTAACGGAGTTGGAGTTAAGTCTAAGAGTTGGCTAAAGGCTTTCGATGCAAAACTCCTATCAGCTCCAGTGTCAAACAATACAGAAGCAAAACAATCGTTCACAGGGAACTTACCAGTCACCACGTACGGATCATTGCGGGCTTGACCCGACCCAATTACAAAAGCTCTTCCTTTGCCATTGCTTCCACCACTACTGCCACTTTCATTACCTCCATTGTTGTCGTTCTGTTTCAGCTTGGGACAATCTTTCCTGAAATGACCTTCCTGCCCACATTCGAAACATCCCTTCGTCGTCATAGGTGGCTTAGGAGCACCTTTTGCCGCAAGGTCTCCTCTACATTCCTTCGCCTGGTGACCCATCTTTCCGCATCTCTGACACTTGACACGGTCACACGGGCCAACATGATGATAGTTGCACCTATTGCACTTCGGATATTTCCCAGTATATCCGCTCGGACCCTGCCCGCTACCGTTGTTATTGTTGTTGTGACTCTGATTGTTAAAGCTCCGAGTGAATTCGGGCTTACGGTAGTGTTGTTGCTGTGGGAGGTTCGAGGATGAGGATCTGGTGTTGTCAAACTTTCTCTTTCCGCTGCTTGGGTTGCTGTTGCTGTTGTTGTCATTACTCGGGTTATCACGGGCTTTAGTGGTTGAACCCCTAGGTGGTAACGCACCTTGGGTCACTGCTTGATCCGTCAGTTTGTGAGCTAACCGGATCGCTTGTTGAATCGTGGCTGGTCTGGAAGACGTCACCATGCCCTGAATCTGCGGTGCTAACCCATCAATATACATTTCAATCCTCTTACTCGGCAGATCTACCATCCGCGGACACATCACCGCTAACTCGTGAGAACGGGTAGTGTAGGCTTCGATTTCTGAGCCCACCATCTTCAACGACCAAAATTCTGACTCTAACTTCGAAATCTCCTCTCTCGGACAGTACTCCTCTCGCATCATGTTCTTGAACTCCTCCCAGTTCATAGCGTTAGCCAGTTCCAATCCAAGGATCTGCACGTTCGAATTCCACCAAGTGAGGGCAGAATCCTCCAGTGTTCCAGCAGCAAATTTGACCCTACTGGCAGGGGGACAATTACACATCTCAAACGCCAATTCAGCCTTCTCAGCCCAACGCAGGAAGCCTATAGCTCCCTCGGTGCCCTTAAACGTACTGGGCTTGCAGTCAAGGTAATTCTTGAAGGTACGCGTTCCACTTGGACCTCCAGCTTGATTCTGAACGTGTGCGGCTAGAGCGGCCGCCGCATGGTCGTTCAGCAGAGTTTGGAGTTCAGCTGCAGTCAAGTTGATGTTACCACGTCCGTGTCCAGCGTTTCTTCCAGCCATCTAGGTGTTATTATCCCGAGATGTCGTCACCTGAGGACACGTCCGAGTGTGCCTCTGGCTCAGCCGGTTCTTCCTCCGGTTCCTCCTCGGGATTTTCCTCGGTTTCCTCCTCAGGCTCTGCCTCAGGTTCCGCTGCGTTCTGAGCAATTTGCATTTGTAAGACATCGCAACGCTCTAGAGCTATCTCGGTTCGGGTCCTTGCTACTTGGAGTTGCTCTTGCAAGTCTATCATCTCGGCTTGCATCTTTCTCATAATCTTCATCTGTTGATCACTAGCCTCTTGCATTTCCTTCATTGCCGCTGCCATGCGGGCAATCTCCTCCTTAGTCTCGGTTCCGTCTTTTAACAGTCCGGAAACGTTCGCTCTCGTATAGCGCATGTAACCCACATCATGCTCCAAACATGAAAAAACAGCTGCGAGAACTCGCTCTACAGGTTCGGTTATGGGTGGTAGGGTGTTGGGATAAGCAGGGTGGTTCGGGTGAGGTAACGGGGGAACTTGTTCGCGATAGACCATACGTCTGATCATATTAGGGTACCAATCCCAGCTAACTTCGTTTTCGTACATGCCTCCGGATAAGCGATACCTCTTCGGTGCAGGAGCTTCGAGTTCCGGGACTACACGGGGCGGCGATGCGGTAGGTAACTGCGGTTCCTTCCAGTGAGAATGAGTCATCGGATTAGATGATGATGAGGGTGGCGGCGTCGACATTCCTACAGGTAAGCCGTGTATGCGCGCGCGTATGAGTGAAAGAGGTAAAGAGATAAGATAACAAAGACTACACATATCTATGCAGTGCGTATCATTATAACTAATGGGTCGTCGCGGTTATAGTCTAGTATGCATGCAGCTTCTAGTTCGCTATAACCAATGGATCTGATACCAATCTGTCACACCCTCAAAATCCACTAACGGAGTTTTACCGTCAGAGGGTGTGAACTAACAGGATCAGAATCATTAGTTATAATCAAACCAAAAAACAAAGTTTCAAAACCATGAAAACGTTTACGAGTAATTAAATGCGGAAGCATAAAAACCATAGAAACCAATGTTACGTCACGCAGGACGACTTAAAACCCAATGATAATAGTTTAAAATAAGTTTGCATAATTAAAAGTGTTTCAAGCAATGCATGATCCTAAACCGCGCGCCCGCCTCGGCTACCTGAGAATAACATACTAAAAGTGTCAACACAGGGTTGGTGAGTTCACAAGTTTAAATAAAAATAAAGCGTTTAGCGTTTGCGTTCAGCGTTTTGCGTTAAGCGTTTTGCGTTACAGCGTTTTGCGTTACAGCGTTTTGCGTTACCAGATAATGTTATGTCAATTATATATCTATAGGTAGCTAGCCTATAAAACAAGTATCACTAAGTGTTCGACACCGAAGCTGACTGTTTATCATTTGCCTTGCCACCAGGTCATCCAGACCATGGTATGTGTTTAGCCAAGATTACATCCACTCGACCTCCAGTCGAGTTTAGCGTTGGGTGGGGTTTGTCAAACCCAGTAGTACTACTCAACAATGACTCGCTATTATCCAATATTAAACGGTTCGATGTGAATGAAGGACTTTAGTTAACGCGTTTGTCACTTAGTCTTTACAAGTGATATATAATCTATATTAACAAAAGATTGTTCAAATCCGAAATCGCATGGCAGCAGCACGAGATCGCCAAAAGAGTTACGCCGACAAGCGCCGAAAACCTCTCGAATTTCAAGTGAACGATCGAGTGTTACTCAAAGTCTCACCTTGGAAAGGTGTGGTTTTGCAAGTAAATTTTGAAAGTCAAAGAAGGAAAATTTACTTGCAAAACCAACTCCGATCTAATAAAATTAATAGAGGGCTTATCTTAGTTAGATAAAAATAAACAAATTTCATGTACACACTTACCCGGAAAACGAATGGAGATAGTAGAATCAAGAAAAGAATATGAAGGACGTTGACTTTTGAAAGTTAAAGAAGGAAGAACAGTTGACTTCTAGCTTAGATTTCAATTTAGATGCATATAGATCACGAAATTTAGAGTGTTGCAGAGGTATCAGGTGTCACACCGCGAAAATCTTAATTTAAGACAACAGAAGACTTTAACTTAAGTCGTTCGGGTTATGAGAGATGCCAATAACCAATAATAATAGAATAAGAATATTTAATAATAAAAGATTAATTTTTATTTAATAAAATATTTATTACAGTATCAGAGTTTATACACGTTCTACCGCACGGTTTATTAAAATTTCCGTCTTCTTCATTATTCAAACACACACACCGCCCTCCTTTCCATGTCTCATCGAAACCATCACTTACCTGAAAAACATATTAAAAATAAACGTCAACACGAATGTTGGTGAGTCATCTTTATTGAAAATAACACATATATATATATACATATATATTTATATACATTATGAAAAATAATACAATCGAAACTTCCATATAATTCATCATAAAAATCATAATAATAAACGTCATTATACCAATATATCAAGTAACACAATAATGTAAGCGAATTCATATAAATTCTTTCCATACTATGGTTCAAAAACCATTATTTTTATCATAATCCATTACCATAAGCAACGGTGGTGGCCTTTCCTACCGTTCTTCTAACATGGTAATTATATCCTTCATAAATTCTCAACAATCGAACTTACCATAAAAATGAAGCATTTTACTTTTTAAACAAATCGTACTGTTGTAGACTAGCAAGGAATACAACAAGTGTATGACTATCAAAATTGATAACTCGATACATACCATACTCAAAATATTCCCACTTTTAACCCAACGCGATTGGAAATGGGGGCGTCACCCCGATAGATCTACCAACATTTCTGTGCCCTTACTAAATCGGTTAAAAGTTATTTAACCAATTGTTGACTCATCCCACTTTTTACACGGTTTGTAAAATAAAATGCTTGATAAAAACTTCAATAAAAATCGATAAAGAATATGCTTTTACCCCAAAACACAATAAAAACATTTCGAAGACGAGGGGTCAATAGAGAAACTCACGATTTGAAGCTTTTCGTTCCAAAATCTCGTGTCCTATATTAGTACACGTTTTGTTAATAAAAACTTGGTTTTAGTTTATAAAAATCTTTTAAGTTTATTAATCATAATCTAGTGTCCACACAAGCACATAAGCAAATAAGTTCCTATTAAGTTAACGAATACGTATAGTTCGGTTTCATTAACTATTGTTTAAATAACTAATAAACTAATAAATAATTAAAATATATAAATAAAATATCTAAGTTTCTGGTGCTGGAAAGTTTTAAGAAAATATTAATCTGTTATTTTTCATAAATCTTGTCGGTTTTGAGTTTAAAAACGAACCGGTTGGTTTTTCATATAAAAATGTAACTTTTAATCTTGAAAAATACTTGTTACATATATATTAGTCAAGTTTTATAAGTTACTTTGCAAAAATATATTATTTTTATTTTGTTAATATTTTCTTAAAATAGCAACATTTTAACGTTTTCGTGTCGGTTTTCGTGACATGAACCGTTTTGGACTAAGTTTTGTTATCTTGTCCTTCTCCCATATATTAACTTATGTTATATATTAGTATTTTAAAACTTTAGGGGCTATTCTAAAACAGTCCATAATAGTCGTGTCGGTTCACGTTTAAAAGCCGATTTTTCGACTGTTAAAGTTACCGACAAGTCAAATAAGGCAAATAAGTCCACACCAATTATCCTATGAACTAATTACACATATAATAACACATGATTCATCCTCAATTCCAGTCTAGGTCACATAATTTCACAAGACACATTTAAACCAATTTTAAGCTTCTAGGTCATATTCTAAGTTTGTTAATAATGTTACTAATCAAGTGTTTAATTCCTTATGTGAACAAACATTATAGTATGACCCAAGAATCCAGATTTTAAACTTATATTATAGGTTTCACAACAAGTCAAAACAACACTTTACAACAATATTCCTTTATTCTATTTTAGAATATTCTACATGTATGATCATATAAGTGTTTTTCAAGGATCATGTATTTTAACTTTTGTTTTCATTCTCATTATTATCACTTCATAACATCATTCAACTACATCATTCAATCATCATCAATCATTCAAATCAATAGATCATGTTTTCTTATGGATTTCTTAAGTGTCAATCCAACAAAGTTTCCTATTATAGTAACTTTTAACTTTTGATAATTCTACTTAATTCAATCTTTCAAATTTGATTAAGTATGAACTTAAGTTTATTTCACTCAGCTAGTTTGATAGCGTTTCATGCATCCTATGGTTCTGTTCAAGTTTTACTCTTTCAATTCATCAATTAACAAATTTTCCATTTCTAGTAAGTAGTTGCTAATTTAATCAATACGCTAAACTACTCTATACTTCAACCATGCACCCTATCTTAATTCACAGATTCAATTCATCACATATCAAACACATTCATACCAAGAATTCATATCAAAATCAAGAATTCATCTTTTCATTCAACAAAGTTTCCTTAATAGGCAACTTTACAATTTCTAACAATCTTAAGTATTAACTAATGGGTTGTATGAGTTTACTAGCATATACCCTATTTCATTTCCAATTATATGATTCCATAACACTTTCTTGATCTATCAGTCATTCAAAATCTCTAGTTAATCCAAGAATCAAAAATCCCTAAATTTTTAATAATGAACAAGTTCTTATTATGTTCATCTCTAGCAACAACTATTCAATGATTCAAGTCCGTAACATCAACTAATGATCAACAATTTACCCAATTCCACTCTATCATAAAACCCTAACATCAAGTTCATCCAAGTTTATACCAAATTATCAAGAAATTCAACAATGCTCATAATCAATCCTAACAATCAATGTATGATCTTTCAAGATGAATGTATGCATATATAAGTGAGCTTAATCCCTCCTCTTACACATAAGTACATACATACGGATCATACATACATACGACATCATCCATGAGCTCAAACTTCCAAGCTTAATCTTAAATTAAGAACATCTAATCTCTTGTGTTTAATCCTAGAAATCAACCTTATGATAATACTTACTTGTGTTCTTGAGTATTTGAAGGTGAGAATGAAAGTGTTGTGGGTGTGAATGTGGTGTTCTTCCTTCCTAATCTTCTTCCTATCTTGCTTGATCTTTCTTATATCTTGATTAATCTTCCATGGATCTTTGATTATTGATTGAAATGTGTTTATGTAAACTTTTGAATTTGAGTTGTGTATGTGTGAGGGGGTGTTCGGCCGAGAGCTTTAAGGAGAGGGAGAGAGGTGTGTAGAGTGATGAATGGGCTAGTAGAGTGTTATGGTGGATGATCTTTAATTTATCCAATACATCAAGCTTCTAGAACTTATAATGATTGAAAATGGGAGGTGAAGTGATGATGTGTAAGGGGGGCCGGCCTGGGGGGGGGGGTAAGGTGAAAGGTTGGTCATAAACTAGTTAATTTTGGTTAATCGTTTAACGTATTGCGTGTTTTAGATATCCAAACGAATCCCATTTTTAATAATTTTTGTCAGACTTTGAAGGAAATCAAATTCCTGACAGTATGGACCATAAAAACTATTTTTTTGAAAATAGTTTGTGTGGGGTCCTTTCCGGGTCCTGTACTGAATTTTGCTTACTTATTTTTCAATTTTCGTGATTCGAGCCTTCCTAAATTATGTTTATATATTGTCTCAAATGTTTTAACATATATTTTGAACTTTTGGGATTATTTTATCATTATAATGATTCTGACTCGCTGCCCAAGGTTTTTACACGTCATACTCGTTATGTGTCGAAATTTAGACTTTTTGTTGACTTTGCATAACATAGAATCTTAATAAAGAAGGATTTTATTAATAAAGTGATATTATGATGATAAACATGATTACAATAGTGAAAATATTTGCCGAATGTTACATTCTCCCTTCCTTTAAGTAATTTAGTCCCTAAATTTAGGAAGTATCACTGGCTTCAGATTGTACCGGAAATAGGTTAGGATATTTTTTTTTAATTTGGTCTTGTTGTTCCCAGGTGAACTCATGACCTAGACTTGAATTCCAATGAACTTTGACTAGCTTGATTCGATTTCGTCTAAGCTTCTGTATTTTCTAGTCCATGACTTCTACAGGCTCTTCGACGAATCGAAGCTTGTCGTCAACTCGAATATCCTCAACAGGAACAATCAGTGATTCATCGGATAAGCATTTCTTCAGATTTGATACATGGAACACATCGTGTATTCCGTTCAACTCTGAAGGTAGTTCGAGTCGATCTTCTACCGGACCAATTCGATTGGTGATTTTGAGTGGTCCAACGTATCGGGGACTCAGGTTTCCTCTTTTCCCGAATCTTATCACTCCTTTCCAATGTGAGACTTTTAGCATTACTTGATCTCCTACTTGGAATTCCAATGGTTTTCTGCGATTGTCAGCATAACTCTTTTGTCTGTCTGTTGCAGCCTTCAACATGTGTTTCATCTGGAAGACCCTGTTGGTGGTCTTCTGAATAATTTCAGGTCCTGTCAATTGTTTTTCACCAACCTCGGCCCAACAAAGAGGGGATCGACATTTCCTCCCATATGAAGCTTCAAACGGTGCAACCTTAATACTGGAGTGGTGATGGTGAACCGTAGGGAAGCCGTTAAGCGAGCTAAAAGATATAAATGCGCATGCTTAACCAATTAATTTCATGGAATTAGTTGACTATGGTTACTTGTATAATTGCATGAATGAGGATATAGAGGATGAAATCATGAGAACGTGGGCGAAAACGGCCAAGAAAACGGAGTTGAAACGAGAAAGATATGAAGAAAACGAGAAAATGAGAAAAATGAAGATGGTGACTGAAGACCACTCCAGACAGTGGGCCACGGTCCAATTGATAATAAATGACCAGAACTAACCGTACCGTGAGTTCCACCGTGTAGGCCACCATGGCCCATGGTGGGCACCGTGGGCCACGGTGCGGAGCTGTAACTGCCGAAATCCTTGTTATTATTCTGTTTTTTGGTGTCTTTTCACCTATCCAACATTTTAGAACGACCTAGAGGCGAATTTTGAGTCCAAGAACAATAGTTTGGTGATTGTAATCATTGATTTGGTGTTTGTGATTCATATGCATACTCTAATTGATGTGATGATGAATCAAATTATGTGTGGCTAATTTCTTTTGTGTTCTCTCCCAAATTGTAAGGTTTTCAATTGATTGTTTGTTAATTGTTTATGTTATTTGTGGGATAGTAGTTTGATCTTATGATTATGTTGCTATGGTGACTGTGAGTTGATTAGTAATTGTTAGTATAGTGTAATTCGTGTTCTTGACCATCAGTTCTTGGTGCCATAGGCAATCGGGATTTATTGGAAGGGAATTATGGTTGGCTATATTAAACTGATTATCGAGTGACAAACTTGCATTTTTACAATCCAAGTACTTAGTCCTTTTTTGTCACAATCAAACACACACTCACGAACTATGTCTATGTAGTTCATCCCAAAAGTAAAAGTTAACATTATCAATCTTGGAATCCTGAAATCGGGAGAGGGCATTCTTTTTATTGATTCAGTTAAACTCGTTAAATTGTTTCCAATTATTTTTGTTAATCAACAAAACAAACAAATCTATGAATTTACATTTTATGCAATTTAATTTAATTTAATATAGTTAGATTACAAAGCTACTTAGTAACACATTTTCCATAAACTCTCTGTGCTCGACACCCACTTACCGCTATCTAATTAGTTGTATTTGGTTTATTTTTGAGTGAGTGATGTGGTGAAAATAGTCAATTAAATATCAACTAAATTAAACAAGTAATAAAAACTAGACTTAAGACGCAACTACGCAAAACACGGCAAGTGAACCGATCAATTGTACTAAGCTAAGTAAGTCCGGAATATCGAACCCACAGGACTCTATAAATTACGTAAATTAACTAATTAGACTCGACTTACGACACGACTATTTATTATTAATGTTTTAAAGGGGAGGGGGGGTTTAAACTAATACTAAACTAAGAAAGTAAATAAAAAAGTAAACGAGAAATAAGCAATAAATCACAAGATCGAAACCAATAAGAGAAGGAATCTACCTAGGTAAGAATCCCATGTATCAACAATCATCAAGCAATGGGCATATAACATGATATGGAAACTGATTTCTAGACATATTCATCTAACAAATACTAAAGGACCCTTGACCGAATCAAACGAAATCCCAAAGAACAATTATAAGATTATTAAGCAATCAGTTATATTGATTTCCTCACAGTTATCAAATAGGGTTAATTAATAGTATCTTAGGCAAGCAATCTCACGAAACACTAAACCCAAGATAACTTGATAAATTTATCATAACATCATGAACAAGGATCAACACAATAAGCAAGAATATTGTCACTAGTCTATCGTAGCATGCGATTGACCCAGACACATGAAAAACTCCTCACCTTACAGCTATTGGAATTTAGCAAAACATTTAAATCCTAACCAACTACCAACAAGCTTCTATGATCTAACAGGCCTACTCAACCATAATAATCAAAACACCAAGTAATGATTAAACATGAACCTTAAATCTAAAGAACAAAATCAAGAGATAAAAGATCTATGTGAAGGAATAGTTAACAATCAATCAAGATAACAAATATTCATATGCATCATGAAAGCAAAATCAAGTCTTTACTATTAAATCAACAAAACCATAATTAAAACAATAGTCCAAAGCAAGAATCAAGCATCAAACATGTTCATCAAACCTAGTTAGACATGAAGTCTAGCCTAGAATCATTATTAAAAACAATCCCAAACTGTCACACCCTCAAAATCCACTAACGGAGTTTTACCTTCAGAGGGTGTGAACTAACAGGATCGGAATCATTAGTTATAATCAAACCATAAATAAAGTTTTCAAACCACGAAAACGTTTAAGTGTAAATAGGTGCGGAAGCGTAAAACCTTTAACCAAAACTTGCGTCACACAGGACGACTTAAAAACCCAAATAATAATAACAGTTTGAAAATGAGTTTGCATAACATAAGCGTTCAAAGTAATGCATGATCCTATACCGCGCGCCCGCCTCGGCTACCTGAGAATAACATACTAAAAGTGTCAACACGAGGTTGGCGAGTTCACAAGTTTATATAAAATAAAGCGTTCAGCGTTTTGCGTTTAGCGTTTTGCATTTAGCGTTTTGCGTTACCAGATAGTGTTAAATCAATTATATATCGATAGGTAGCTAGCCTATACAACAAGTATTACTAAGTGTTCGACACCGAAGCTGACTGTTTATCATGTGCCTTGTCACCAGGTCTATCCCGACCATGGTAATGTGTTTAGCCAAGATTACACCCACTCGACCTCCAGTCGAGTTTAGCGTTGGGTGGGGTTTGTCAAACCCGGTAGTACTACTCAACAGTGACTCGCTATTTTCCAATACTAAACGGTTCGATGTGTAGGACTTCAATTATTTCGTTTGCCACTTAGCCTTTACAAGTGATATATAATCTACTAACAAAATCTAAAGTGTTTTCGGAGTATGTTATCTCCCCCAAGTAAAAGCGTTTAAAAGAGTTTAAAAGGGGAAGTGAAACTCACTGTTTGCAAAGAATTCCCAAAAACAAGTCACCCACGTGATGCGCGTCGCAGAAAACTCTCACTAGCGTTCTATAACAACAAGGAGATTTTCTAAGAGTCAGAACTATTATCGAGTCTCTAGACCCGGCACATAATTCCTATGCACAGGATACGTTTCGTGTTTCGTTTGTGACTCGTGTGTGACTTAACAAGCACATTAGTGATACGTTACGTGTGTAAACAACCATTTACGTGTCAAGTATTAATAGTGTACATTACTAGCAATTACTCCCCGCAAGGGCAAATTGGTCAAAACATAACAATTATCTAGCAATTAACACTATTCATGTATTTTCACAAAGTTCAGCAGCTAGTTTCATCAAGACAGAATTCTACTTGAAAGATTACTCTATTCAACAGGTCATATCATCTCAATTAATTCACCAAAAATCGTCACAAAAGCATACATGAGTTAGATTTCCAGAACATATTTTATTGTATTTTTATTCTACATATTTTACTCATAATGATCAAAACATTACAACAAACTCACAGCAGTCAAATTCATGCGCAACAGAATGTTATTTGTTATTCCCATTAAATGAAAAATTTAATTAATACAAGACCAATTGGGTTAGGTTCTTAACTCAACAAGTTAACTTCCAGAAGTGGAACCAACCCATTTGGTCTTGTAGTTCATGAGATGTGCTAATTACAAAACAACTTAACAGCAGGTCTCACAACTCAGATTTGCACTTCAGTTTTGTAAAATCATAAAGATTAACTTTTACTCATCCAAAAATTACAAACTTGGACTTTATAGAAACTAGACTCAACATAGCACCCTGTAGTGTTAACAACCTCAACCAATTTCCACATTAACAATTCGTTACAGTTGTCTAAACATAACTTACAATCTGTTCAGTACCAGTTTTGACCTTTAATCACATTTAAATCATTTGACTAACCAAAACACCTCCAAATTAGGCGTGGTTGGACTTTATGAAAACTAGACTCAGAGTACTACCTTGTAAACTCATAATTAGCTCAGTTTGCTTATATATTCAACAAGTTACACATCGTTCAAGTTTAACAATCACTGCTGTCAAAACTCAGCAAGCATAAACAATCATCTAACATGCATCCTAAGCATACGACATAACTCAAAACATGTAATACACATAATTAATCATAGAAATCAGTAGTAACCCCCTAGGGTTTACAAACAATCAATGATTCAATGATCTTTCACCGTTCAAAATCACATATGATCATCAATATCAATAACTAACACATAATCAATCATCATCTAGCATAAATCAACCCTAGTTCATCTTATTCATCAACTTCGTGACTTAGGGTTTTAGATTAACCCATTCGAAATCAAAATTAAACATAAAGGATGCATAGAATAGTTGTTTATACCTTCCTAGCACCTTGATTCTTCAACGAAAAGCTTGAAAAAGATTGTATGTATGTGTGTGTATGTCGACGGCAGCCAAGGGAGCCAAGGGGGGGGGGGGGCGATCGGTTGAGAGGGAGAGAGGGAAGAGAGAGTTAGGGTTTATTGTTATTATTAAATAATAACATGTTACATCAAGGCCCCTCCACTTCTAAATATTATTTTTCTAGCTTAATTTAACTTGTTTGCATCTTGAGTTAACGTTCCATACAATGTTATCACATAACACATAAGTCTAACACATAATTATCACATAATTAATGTTTTGATGTTTTTCGTTTATTCACCAATGGTTTGCGTCAATTCGTTTGCGTTTCGGTGCAATTCCCGAAAGACTACACATGTAGTAGTTGTCAAGCGTCATTTAAAACCTTAGTTTAAATGTAATGAGATGTGCATTATAGATCCAGTGATCTTAAGTTTGAATTGACGGAGTTTGAGTTAACGGAGTTAACCTGAAATTGACGAGTGTCACATCATTCTCATGTTAAAGAATTTTCGTCCCGAAAATTTGAGTCAAGTCGTGATGAGTGTCTAGTACTCGTTTGGATCTCGTTTAACTTGTTTATGAACTCTAGATCTTGTATATAGCTCGTGTAACAAAGATCTAATACAAGCTAGCGTCCGTTTGGTCTCAAATCTCTCTCGTCACTCTCGGCCGTAAATATGGTGTAGTGATATGTGTGTGTTTTTAAGTGTGTAGGCAATATGGAAAGATGAAATGAGGATTAGGGTTTTAGGTTGGTTTAAGGGGATATTTATATCCCATAAAGCCCATGGACCTAAGGCACATTCCCTTTAATCCATCTTAATTAGTCTAAGTCCATGATCTTTTCCTTATTAGATGCTAGTTAATATTATTTAACACACGACAATTTAACGCAACTTTCTTTATTTATTATTAAAATATTTAGGATGTTACAGCATGTTTTGGATATCACCATTATTAAAGCATATTGGCTTATACCGGTTTGACTTTACCTTTAGGAAACATTGTTTGACATTATCTTTAAAAAACACGTTTGACTTCATCTTTAAAAGACACAGTATGACTTGATTTCACAATCACATAGTGATACGAAAGGGTGCATCCACCCTTCATTCGTCCCAAAACAGGAAAGGGTGATGTCTCATACTCTCATGGTTATAAGCGATTTGGATGTTAGTTTGAAGTAAAAGTTTTCATAAAAATGTTCTGAGGCAATTCTTTATGACTGTTTATGACTCGTAGAAGGCCGATAATGGTTTTAACAAATCTTTTGCACATGGGAGAGTCAACCCATCCAACTAAATCATTATTTGATATATTAATACAAGGTCAAAATTGAACAATTACCGCTCTTACGCGATAGAAGAATTGCCGACCAGGGATAATATCGTCACCGCCGTATCGCACGAGTTACCTACTAGTATATATGTGTATATATATATATAATAGTTATAAATTATAACTTTGGTGCCGCCAAGTCGGCCACTTGGCGGCACATTATTAGTTCTTGCCATTTGGGTTTTTTTCCATGTTTTATTACCATAACGAAGTAATAGAAGTTTGGGA